>NW_024366480.1:4100285-4100569 GCF_014805655.1 Passer montanus
CCGGGGCCGAGCGGGACCCACCCGGGGCTCCCCGAGCCGCGGGGGCCGGCCGTGCCCCCCTCCTCCGCCACGGGCCGCTCGCTCCGCCCGGGGGGAGACAATGGCCACGATGACTTCACCCTCCAGCAATGTGAGCAGCGGCGGGGGACGCCGCCGACTTCCCCCCGGCCGCCAGGACGCTCTCGGGCCCTCTCCCCCCCGGGCTCGGGCTCCCGCCCAGAGGCGGCTCCGGCTCGGAGGTTCCGCTCCACCCCTCACCCGCCGCCACGCTCAGGGCGGCGGCC